>NC_079487.1:19038632-19041132 GCF_020520425.1 Spinacia oleracea | reverse complement strand
TGAAAGTCCATATTTTTTGGTATGGATCGAATCAAAACAAAAAAAAGATTTTCTTTTTAGTAAGTAGTGGAAGGGCTATCAAGGAAAAGAGGTTCAAAATGCAAGTACAATAAATAAAAAAATAAGTTCAGTAATCCATCTCAAAAAGGTAATCTTTTCGTCTAGTCTATTTTTGATCGTTTTGGCGGCATGGCCGAGTGGTAAGGCGGAGGACTGCAAATCCTTGTTCCCCAGTTCAAATCCGGGTGTCGCCTGATTTATTATAATTAACAAAAGACTCGAACTTTCTTATCGACTGCTATAACCGATAACTCCCCGAATTCTTAGGCAGCCAAAAGGAAGCGTAAGAGGTCTCTTGGTACGTACTTGATTCTAAGTGTCTGGGGAAAGTGAAAGTTCTGTAAATTTTTGTGTCTAGGATTCAAGGAAAGATTTTCCTTTTAGTAAGTAGGGGAAGGGCTATCGAAACCTCTCCATTCCTATTGGAGTGGTTACTAACTGGGCCTTGAATTCGGCGGGAGGGAATATCTAACTAATTAGTAATTGTGGAAAAGAAAAGCGGAATGCGGCATATAGTTTGTATACAAACTCAAAAGAGTCTCGGAGTACTCAGGTATTGGATTTATGGGATTGGTTCATAAAATGAATAGTTCGCCCATTTTTTGACTCTGTACCATGGATTTCACTATTATTAGTAAACAATAATGGAATAATTCCTTCATATTCATAGAAATAGAGGACATAATTCACATGGATATTGTAAGTCTCGCTTGGGCTGCTTTAATGGTAGTCTTTACATTTTCTCTTTCACTTGTAGTATGGGGAAGAAGTGGACTCTAGAAATACTACTTAATTTTCGTTGAGGAATAAAACTGTATCGTTTGTTTTATGGATCACTTCGCAAAGTGTTTTTAAAGATAATAATATCAATAAAAAAGATATTTCAATAATAAGGAGATATAGATGATAGGAAATTTATCTAATTGAGTTTTGATTCAATTTATCCGAACAGACTCTTATCAAAATTCAATTAGATAAATTCTATAAGGATAATGGAGAACAACAGACCCTTTTTGTTTTCCTATTCCTATTTATCCAAATCTAAAAGAAAGCCGTTCTCATATTCATAAGGAAAGAACAGCGACCTAGTGCTTGTTCAATAAGATATACACATAATTAAGATCTTAGCTCGGAAGAGTTGCATATTAGGCACTTACCACTTGTTTGATTATTTTCGAAAATGGATTTTTTTGTGCTTTATCGATTCATATCATGTTTTAAGTGTTAAAAATAGATCAGTTTTACTATTGAATTGAAAAATTCAAAGAAGTTTCCATACCTTCGAACTCTTTCGAGCATCTATCCACCAGTCAATCAATTCAATTACTTTACTTCTTTTGGGTTGGCAATGATACAAAAAGATTACTAACTTGGTTTTTCTTAATATATACCATACTTTTATTTCTTTCTTTGATTTGATTCTTTCGGCCAGTACTGGAATCTATATATAGTACAACTTCCTACACGAAAAAAAAAAATACTAATCTAATCGATAGTATGGTAGAAAGATTCTTAGGAATCTTTCTACCATACTATCAAATCTCATCGAATATTGCTGATTCTAACCTGCTCATTTCAGTTAAGAAACGCAATTGGAATCCTTTTTTCTTTCCATTTTTCTTTTCAATCATTGATATTGATAAAGAATTAAGAAATCAAGTTTCATTTAAATTAATCATTTTGGCTAACCGTTTTTACATAGATAATAAGTAAAAAAGCAGTAGGAACTAGAATGAATAGTGCAGTAGCAATAAATGCGAGAATATTTACTTCCATAATCTCATCGTTTTTTCCTTGGCATTAACTCGGGATTTAATCCCATAGAGATGATCAAAATTTTACCTGTTGATGATATTGAATCAGATTAATATCATGAATAACAATATCTGAGCTATCATATAAATTCGCCGTCGCGAATTGAATAGTATAACATAGGAAGATCTTTTATCCATACTGAATCCAAAAAAAGAAAAATGGAATTTGTTATCTAATCAAGAATTCCCTTATTTATCATTCTTTTTTAGTCTTTTTTTCCATAACCTAGCGTCTTTCTTCTACAATCAATCATCTAATGAAGTTACAAAACAAAACCCCGAAAACAAAAAAAAAAGAAATTAGGATTACAAGGTAATTTTAATAAAAAAATGGAGTTGTGTATTGTACACGAAACAAATGGAATTTGCACATATACTCCCGAAAAGCATAGGGTATTCCCTTAGATAGACGCGATAAATTGAAAAACGAGACCCAATATGGTATCTCTTGGAATCCTAAATAGAATCTTACCAATCCAAAATTATTCTAGTACTAATCCACTCTTTTAGGAATCAGTTCAAGTAATGCAAATTTTCATATTTGTTTGATGAAAAATAAATCCAAAAAGAAAAGGGCAAGAAAAAAGACCTAAAAATCAATCAGAATAATTCCTATTGAAAGTGAA